>NC_058022.1:7485401-7492723 GCF_019176455.1 Solea senegalensis | reverse complement strand
TACTTTAGTATATTGTTCAAAATTTGTCAAGAAAGTCATACTTTAGTATGTCGTCCAAAATTTGGACACAGTTGACAAAAAATTCATACTTTAGTATGTCGTCAAAATGAGACAAAAAAGTCATACTTTAGTATGTCGTCCAAAAAGTTCTAACTAGTATGCCTTGAAGCAGCAGACACTAATAATATGTTTCACAACATTATTTCGGGGTTTGTGATATATTTGTATTTGTAGTTGCAGCTCTAAATCAGACACGCCACTGATATTAAAGAGTGCAATATTAAAGTTCTTCTCACAGTTCTCAGTTCCGACACAATAAAAGCTGAGGAGCGTACATCAGCAGCATCACGTCTAAGAAAGAAAGAAAAAAAAGCTTCACACTTAATAATTATGTGATAATACACTCTTCCTCTGTTGGTAATTCGCTCCTTTTTGTCTTTCTTTTTCTCTCGTCAGAGTGTCCTCGGAGACTTACAAACTTGTGTCGGATCCGGATCCGCAGGACGCTGGGCAAAGGTCGTCTGAACCACATACCCTCGTTACCTCTTCCAGAACCCATCAAGAACTTCCTGCTTCACCAAAACTGACCAACTGTGCACCTGCTCGTCTTGGACAGACGTCATCCAAACAATCCCGAAGAAAAACCCTTAAAGACTGATTGAAGACAAGCCACATGGTAAAGCACTTTGTCAAACTACATGACTTATTGTGTTTTATTTTATTTTTTAATGGTTATGAATATTATTTTTAAGACTTTTTTTTTTAAGTCAACATGTATGTGATGCTCTTATCTCACTGTTACTGTAATAATTTATTGAAATGCTTGTTAACTTATGAGAGACAACGTCATGTGTTCCGAATTGTAAAAAAAAACTGTCTGTGTATCCTAAATGTTTTGCCTGTGACTTTCCAAATCATCAGAGTATATCCTGGTCCCGTTACAAGTAAAGTATTTCATCCTGACAACCACAGTGAGAATATCATTTAGTTTGTGATTCACACATGACAAGTAATAAAAATCCAGTTCAGAGGCAAATGAACATTATTCATTTTTCTGTTTTCTGCAAAATATTCAACCCAACATTCTTACGTTTACCCTGCAGGTCGTTTGTCATTCATGTTCCCATTTTGTTTCTGTTTCTGTTTCTGCATTAACTGCATAGATTAGACAGTGACGATGTAAGGGCTGGACTACGCACACTCTACTGGTCTGTGTTTACATGGAGTGTTGGGTGTTGATGGATTATTCTTTAGCCAATTTAGCCTTTAACAATGAATTTTTTGGGGAAAAAATGGCCTCTAGTCTGATCCAATCAAAACAAGTAACAATGAAATTGTCTACATGTATTTATGGAAGAAAAGAAGAAACAGGGAAGCTTCATTTAGCGATCAAAGGTCCTGGATTCTGACTAAAATTAAAAGTTTACATCAAAAACACTAGAGATGTTGCAGAAAATGTTTATTTTTTAGCACTTTTTGGGAATGTTTCCCTGTTAATGCAGACAATGTTTATTGAAATTGATTTCTGTGAGGTTATGATCCGCCTTTTTCTCCCCCCTCATATTTTTGATATTGACTATGTTGAGATGTCCGTGTATTTAGCTTTGGATATTCCATCCTTATTCCCATATTTATTAAATGTAAGTAACCAGTTTGTGTTTGTTTTATTATTTCAAACTACAGCCTGAATCTGTTGTGGTGCAGAATATGTCACACAATGCTCACAATCTTTGTTTCCAGATCTGTGGAGCAAAGGAATTAAAACTTGATGGCACAATTAACTCTGTCTCTTGGGATAATATACACATATTCCATGTAATCTGATAGGTCTGGATGGTTCATAACATAGCAGTAGTTGAGATCCCTAAATCAGAACTTTATAAATAGAAATACGGCAGTGCAAGGTGGGCCTTGCCTTAAACACATGTAAAAGGATTATTCCAAGGCTCCACAAACCAAATGATGTTTATTTTAATGCGACGCACTGGACCTTTAACTGATTAACAATGCCTGCTTTCTAGCTGTCTTTCAATTCTACCAGAACTCGGGACGTGCTCCAAAGGAAGTCGTAAAATTAAACACAATTATTTAGAATTTCAGGATGGGGGCATTTGTTATTGTTATGAAGCTGATAAATGACCCAGGATGCAATGCTGGTTGAGAAAACCACACTGTGGTAAAAACCCAACTGGCCCAGTGGAGAATGCAGAGCCTGGGAAACCCAGAGTGGAAGCAGCAAGGGAGCGCAGCAACATGAGGAGATGAGGGCCCCGTCGAAAGAGTAAGTTGTGTTTGACCTGAGAGGATGAGCTGCAAGTTTTGTCATAGGTGAAATGAATTAGTTATAATCTTTACCTTTCTTAGAGGTGGAGCATTGTATAATAAAAACACATGAGTGCAGGCAAGAAGACAACTGTCACATGAAGGCTCTAGATGGCACTGTCTTCCTTTCAAGCATAGCAGACACCTCAGTGTCTCTCCCTCTCTTCCTCTGTTTTTGTTCCTTACCTCGTTTTCAGCTCTACTTTTATCGGCCTGTCTTTGTTGTTGTCATTCTTTTATATCTCCCCCCCCATTAACCTCTGCTGAGTTTGATATAGAGGATCTGGCCGTGGACCTCAGCGTGTGTCATCACGAGCCTCATCCCTTCAGATCTCATTAAAGCAGCTCTTTCATTAGCGGAAAGCGCAGAGAGGAACACAGAATGAGCTCCTTTGCAACAGCGCAGCTGAGAGTTGGACAGTTGGGTCAACCACTACCTTCCTGCGGGGAGTTTCCACTGCCACAGGACTCTCTTTCAAGTCAAACTTATTTTACGTTGCAGTTTGTTTAGAAGAATAACCGACTATCGTTGTCGTGCATGGATTACTGCAAGAATACTGCAAAGGGTGAAGCCAGCTTGTGCAAAGTCAAATCACATAAAAAAGTGCATTTTTACCCATTAAACTCTCAACATTTTTTACAAACTACCTTTGGAGCTTAAAGCTCCTAAATCCTGATGAGCTAACAGTATTTACACCCTCTAGCTATGGTTCTTTGGAGCATCAGAAACAAAAAAAATGGCTCATTTCCTTAAATGATCATTGTGAGCCTGGAAAAGCTGAATGGTGTTGTTCATTCCGGAGTTTTATTTGCACCACAAACTGCAATCAAATGTCCCAACAACCCCCGCTAATACCACCGCAGTGTTCCGCCTCAACTGGGGACCAGCATTCAAAGGGATGTTAAATGCTGCACAGCTTGTTTCATGACACGACCAAAGCTTTTAGACGGGGATTAAGGTTTGTTTCCATGGATGTGGTGTTTTCTCATAAACTCCTCTTGGTGTTGTGCGTGCATTTTAGTGTCACGTGTGTGGCGGAGCGGGCCTGTGCGGCGCGTATGAAATCCCTGACGCGGTGAACTATGTGTTTGTTTGGATAAAACCTCACCTGCAAGTTGTTAAGCAGTTCCACCACAAACACTTTTGCGTTTGCCTCTTTATCAGGCTCTCCTGCACTTGCACTGGCGAGTGGCCTGTTTGGTAATTGCCACGCACGTTCATTTGAATGATCTCATTCCCAAAGCTTTTCCGGAACTGTTCGTTTCCTCCAGTGACTACACTTCAGTGTGTTTACCACTGACACACGCGCAGATACACAAACACACACACACAGGTACTTTATGGGCCTCTGATTCAGTGAAATGAGAGCTTGATCAGGTTGCTGTTGCCACACAGCAAGAGAGGAATTAGTCCAAACATAAAGCGGCTTAAAGTGACTCACAGAGATCACATGGAAGTGAGTTTGTCGTGTCGGGGGCCAAGAAAAGCAGCCGCCTTTTCCGCTCGTGACAGATCGATTGAACAGGAAATCTTGCGTGTTGGTGAAGGAGCCTGTAAACATTGATCACTTTCCTGTCACACAATCACCCAGCACATGGATTACATCCGGATGCACTTTTCCTCTAATAAGGTCGTCTTGATCTATAAACAACTCTGTTCTACACACACACACACAGAGAATTCCTTCAGCTTTACTGATATAATTAAGGAGTGTATGGTTGGAAATATTGGACGAATCTTTACTTATAAAAGTGTGTTTCAATTAAAAACCCCAGAGCGACTTAATGAGTCTTAATTTGACTGTTTTCCAAAGGAGCCGGTAGTCGTGAAATGTGGCAGGAGCAGGAAGGATGTGAAGTGATTGCTTCTGTAATTACTGTCACAGTCTGTAACTTGGCTCTTCCACTTAATTAGTTCCCTCTCGTTTGAGTGATGTTTGGGTATTCCGTGTGTAGTCGGCCTTTCATGAACAATGAGGCTGTAGAAACGGAGAGGAGAAGTCTGAAGACAGCTGTGTGAAGTTTGAGGGGACACAAATGGCATATCACATTAAACTAATAATATCCACATGCACGCTTTAGTGGTGGTGATTAGAAATGACGAGCAGATTCTGGTCCAGGCTGGAATGCAGACCCATTGTGCTTGGCTGGTTTCGCTCTTTTATAATACTTTATATATCAACCCCTGTCATATCATTGTGAGCAGAGATGTGTTCACAGGATTGAAATGTGACGGTTTAAAACAAAATCAAGAAGTTACAGACCTAATGCTCCTTTATGTGTGATAGTGGCTCTGGTAATGCGCACTGGTCCTCAAGCTCCATCATCATACAGAGGTTTTGCCGTGCTTTGTTTATTATTCAGGTTTTTTTTTGCAGTGTGGTTGTATGAGGTGTTGAGACGAGACATAGTCAGCGCTGCCTGAACTCTGCTCGCCCCTTGCTGCCGCCACCCACCACCCCCCCCTGTCAAGAATCAGCATAAAGGCAGGCGTGGTCGTCTCTCTCTCTGGAAACATGGTTGGCAACTGGTACATAAGGAGAAACTGGATTTTAACCCACTTAACGAAAGGATCATCAAACTAAATCTGCATCTGCTTTAGTTTACAATTTATATGTTTGCTTCTTTATCTTTCTTTGCCCTTTCTGCCTTGTTTACTAATTTATTTTTTTGCTTGACGTCCTGTTGAGGACAGTATCCCAGGTGTGTCATAGCATGTAAGATCCCTCATCCCGTTTCTGGATCTCAATGTTCTCCCTGATTCAGTGGAGGTTACTTTCAGCGCAGATTACTTTGACCTTTTCCCAGTCGATTTTCCCTTTTGCAGTGGTCGGATATGGCTGATTTCAAGTTTTGGTGTTCTGTGTTTTTGTTGATCAGTGTGTCTACCTGTTGTTTCTTATTTACTTGTCGTATCGTATCGTTTAAGTAAGCCTTTAGTTAAGTGGCTAAAGTATCGTCGGTATTTCCTTGTGTCCAAGTGAGCGTCTATGAGAGCGTCACGCATGGCAAAGCCATCTCCGCCACTGACACGCAGAAGTGACGATAAACCGAAGTAAGTAAGTCATCTGCTGTCATCTCATGCTAAGGAAAGTGAAAAATCAACCATTAGTCTGCTGTAGAGCAGAAAGTTTAACAGAAGAGTTGTGTTGCATTGATATTATTCTGGGTATTCTGAGTTGGAGAGCCTGGGGATCAGCTAATGGCAGCATGACAATGTCCATTACACCAAACTACCCATGTTTAATTGCTTCCTTAGTGCTGGGCCGCTCTTGGGAAGGATTTTCCGCCACTGAGGAGTGAGTGAGTGGGGGTGTCTTGGATGGGGAACAAAGCCACGGAGCTGTTGTGGACGGTAAGATTTGAGGGACTGTGGGTTGTGGGGTCCCCTCCCCTCATCCCCCACATCTTCCCCTCTGCTTCTTGCCCCACAAAGCAACCAACAACTATTGGACAGTGTCCCAAACCGCTGTCTGACAACAACATGGGTGAGAAGAAAGCCCAGTTAAACAGAAGAGAGGAGAAAAGGAAGAGAGTCATTCGGTGGTCACCACTGTGGGAATGTTGGAAACTGCACTTTCCTGAGGCCTTGGGAATCCCACACCAGAGCTGGAACCTGCGGGCATGGAAAACAGGGGCCTGCCTCCCACGAGAGTGGAGATGTCAGATGAAGAACAACATGACTTGGTGTGGGGCAGCTGACTCTCTTTATGACAAAACAGGACATTTAACTCACATAAATGTGAGGTTGCGTGAGGCACAGAGGTTTCAGGACACAGTGACAGAGTGGCCGACTGCCCTGAAGACAACCAGGTTCATTTCATTTGGGAGTAGACATCACAGCACAATATACAGAGAGTGATGCACGGTGCCCAGTCTTGTGAAACGTGTGGGTTGTGGGCCCTGTGTTAAAACAATCTAGGTTAAAGGGATAGTTCAGGTATTTTGAAGGGAGGTTATATGAGGCACCGACACATAATAGTCAGCACCGCCTGAGCTCACAGCCGTCTACACCAAGCACCAGGATTAGAGGCATGTTTGCTCGGAGAACGTTGAAAAAACACATTTTTGCCACTTAACCGACTTAATAAAATCTACACCTCATCAGTACGTTCATATTATGAAATAAAATGTAAAATAATGTTATTAATATATGTCATTTTGTGATTTTGAACTCCTTTGTTCTGGTTTATCTAACTGACACAAACGTAAGTGCAGGAGAGTGAGCAGTTTATAAACTTAAAAGGCTGTTTAACAGCAAGGAAATTATTTACACACATCACCTAAGACATTATTAAGTGAGCCTTTTTGTCAAGTGGCCACAAATCTGAGTGTGAGTGTCCATATTTAAACAGGTTTTTAGTGCTTTCACTATAACTTTATTGTCATTGTTGCGTTTATCAGTATAATGCTCATAAGGTGCATCATTAGGGTTCGAGCAACAAGGTTGCAAGAACCCTATTGAAACTGGAAGGATTATTATTATTATTATTATTATTATTATTATTCTTATTATTCCCCCAAATGAATCGCATTTTTGAGGCCTTTCCCATACCCCAAAACTCACAGATTTTTGTGACCGCATCAATCGTGGTGTAAATTTACGTCTGAAAAAGGTTTGGGGAATGTGCGTCGAAAATTTAATGTGGGAGGGGCCAATAAGTGCGGCGCCACCTGTCCAAATTCACCATGACCAACACAAATATCGCACATGCACGAAATTCGGTACACATGTGTAGTTATTCATTGTTTTGTGATTAATCAGATGACAAACAAAGAGGACTATAGACAATTCACCTCATCTTTTACAGCTTTATCCTCCACATGAGGGTCGTGGGGTAATGTACAGACTAAGATAGACTAATGTACCTGCAATGTGCAGCATTACAGTACTTGAACTTACCTGAAAGCAACAGGATTCATACTTGAAAGGAAGCAAAGGATCAACACCAAAACCAAAACAGACACAACACATGTCACATTAAACATTGGAAACCAGA